>NC_139421.1:363237-397821 GCF_905368555.1 Meleagris gallopavo | reverse complement strand
GACCCTTACTGAACCCAGCGGCCCGTGACCCCGTAGCGACCCTGTCACCCGTAACCCCACGCTGACCCCGTGACCCCATACTGACCCCGTGACCCCTTACCATGACCCCTTCCTGACCCCGTGACCCCTGACCCCTTCCTGACCCCTGACCCTCTGACCCCTTACTGACCCCAGCGCCCCGTGACCCCGTAGCGACCCTGTCACCCGTAACCCCACGCTGACCCCGTGACCCCATATTGACCCCATGACCCCTTACCATGACCCCTCCCTGACCCCGTGACCCCTGACCCTTCCTGACCCCTGACCCTCTGACCCCTTCCTGACCCCAGCGCCCCGTGACCCCATAGCGACTCTGTCACCCGTAACCCCATACTGACCCCGTGACCCCTTACCATGACCCCTTCCTGACCCCGTGACCCCTGACCCCTTCCTGACCCCTGACCCTCTGACCCCTTACTGACCCCAGCGCCCCGTGACCCCGTAGCGACCCTGTCACCCGTAACCCCACGCTGACCCCGTGACCCCATACTGACCCCATGACCCCTTACCATGACCCCTTCCTGACCCCTGACCCCTTACCGACCCCTGACCCTGTGACCTCTGACCCTATGTCCTCTGACCCCGTGACCCCTTCTTGACCCCATGACCTCTTCCTGACCCTCTGACCCCCTGATCCTGTGACCTCTGACCCCACGATCTCCGACCCCGTGACCCTGACCCCTTCCTGACCCCGACCTCTGACCCTTTACTGACCCCGTGACCCCTTCCTGACCCCGTGACCTCTGACCCCCCAGCGCCCCCCTGCGAACGCGACGCCCTCCGCGCCCGGCCCTACAGCAACGTGACGTCATTGAGTGACGTCATCACCCCGCGCTTCCTCTGCTCCGGGGGCACCGAGCCCAGCGTCGACCCCAACGCCTGCAGGGGTACGGCACCAGTACAGACCAGTACACCAGTATACACCAGTACACACCAGTATACACCACTACACACCAGTATACACCAGTATACACCAGTACACACCAGTACACACCATAACACACCACTACACACCAGTACACACCAGTATACACCAGTATACACCACTACACACCAGTATACACCAGTATACACCAGTACACACCAGTATACACCAGTATACACCACTACACACCAGTACACACCAGTACACACCACTACACACCAGTACACACCAGTATACACCAGTACACCACTACACACCAGTATCACCAGTATCACCAGTACACACCAGTACACACCAGTACACACCAGTACACACCAGTACACACCCAGTATACACCAGTATACACCAGTACACACCACTACACACCAATACACACCAGTACACACCAGTACACACCAGTACACACCAGTAACACCAGTAACACCAGTACACACCAGTTACACACAGTACACACCAGTACACCCCAGTAACACACTACACACCAATACATACCAGTACACACCAGTACATACCAGTACACACCATGACACACCAGTACACACCAGTATACACCAGTATACACCACTACACACCACTACACACCACTACACACCACTACACACCAGTACACACCAGTATACACCACTACACACCACTACACACCAGTACACACCACTACACACCAGTACAGACCAGTACACACCACTACACACCACTACACACCACTACACACCAGTACACACCAGTACACACCAGTACACACCAGTACACACCAGTACACACCAGTACACACCAGTACACACCAGTACAGACCAGTACACACCACTACACACCACTACACACCAGTACACACCAGTACACACCACTACACACCACTACACACCAGTACACACCAGTATACACCACTACACACCAGTACACACCACTACACACCAGTACACACCAGTATACACCAGTATACACCACTACACACCACTACACACCAGTACACACCAGTACTACACACCAGTACAGACCATGACAGACCACTACCAACCAGTAGAGACCAGTAGAAACCACTGCAGACCTGTGCAGGCCAGTGGAAACCAGTACATCCCAGTGCATCCCAGTACACCCCAGTACCATCTCAGTAACATCCAGTGCCATCCCAGTAACAACCGGTAACATCCAGTACCATCCCAGTAACCCCCAGTGCACCCCAGTAACAACCAGTAACATCCAGTGCCATCCCAGTGCCATCCCAGTAACAACCAGTAACATCCAGTACCATCCCAGTAACCCCCAGTGCCATCCCAGTGCCATCCCGGTAACTCCCAGTGCCATCCCAGTAACAACCAGTAACCCCCAGTCCATCCCAGTTCATCCCAGTGCCCCCCAGTCCCTCCCAGTTCCCCCCAGTTCATCCCAGTCCCTCCCAGTTCATCCCAGTTCCCCCCACAGGTGACTCCGGCGGTCCCGTCATCGTCACCAGAGGGAAACGCTACTTCCAGGTCTGGGGATACTGGGAGGGACTGGGGATGTACTGGGAAGGACTGGGAGGGACTGGGAAGACATAGGGGTGTACTGGGAGCACTGAGAAGGACTGGGGGGTGTACTGGGAGGGAACTGGGAGGGATTGGGTGTGTACTGGGAGGGTATGAGGGTGTAATGGGAGGGACTGGGAGGGGACTGGGATGGACTGGGAGGGACTGGGGGCATCTGGGGGGGGGGGACTGGGAGGGGCCTCGGTGTGTACTGGGAGTACTGGGAGCACTGGGAGGGGATGCGGGGCACTGGGATGTACTGGGACGGTACTGGGAGGGACTGGGAGGCACTGGGAGCACTGGGAGGGGTGTGTGGGGGTACTGGGAGCACTGGGCCCCACGTATGATGTCACCCCTCCCCCCCCCCCCATGCTGATGTCACGATCCCCTGTGACGTCACAGCCCGGCTATGACGTCACCATGACGTCACCACCCCCCCACACTGTGACGTCACAACACCGCCATTGTGACATCGCCCCGCCCCCCATTGTGACGTCACAACGCCCCCATCGTGAAGCCCCGCCCCTTCTGACGCCTCCCCGCCCCCCATTGTGACGTCACAAAGCCCCACTGTGAAGCCCCGCCCCCTTCTGACGCCTCCCCGCCCCCCATTGTGACGTCACACTGCCCCCATCGTGACGCCCCGCCCCCTTCTGACGCCTCCCCGCCCCCCATTGTGACGTCACAACGCCCCCATCGTGACACCCCGCCCCCTTCTGACACCTCCCCGCCCCCCATTGTGACGTCACAACGCCCCCATCGTGACGCCCCGCCCCCTTCTGACACCTCCCCGCCCCCCATTGTGCCGTCACAACGCCCTACTGTGAAGCCCCGCCCCCTTCTGACGCCTCCCCGCCCCCCATTGTGACGTCACAAAGACCCACTGTGAAGCCCCGCCCCTTCTGACACCTCCCCGCCCCCCATTGTGACGTCACAACGCCCCCATCGTGACGCCCCGCCCCTTCTGACGCCTCCCCGCCCCCCATTGTGACGTCACAACACCCCCATCGTGACGCCCCGCCCCCTTTTGACGCCTCCCCGCCCCCCATTGTGACGTCACAAAGCCCCACTGTGAAGCCCCGCCCCCTTCTGACGCCTCCCCGCCCCCCATTGTGACGTCACAAACGCCCCCATCGTGAAGCCCCGCCCCTTCTGACGCCTCCCCGCCCCCCATTGTGACGTCACAACGCCCCCATCGTGACGCCCCGCCCCCTTCTGACACCTCCCCGCCCCCCATTGTGCCGTCACAACGCCCTACTGTGAAGCCCCGCCCCCTTCTGACGCCTCCCCGCCCCCCATTGTGACGTCACAAAGACCCACTGTGAAGCCCCGCCCCTTCTGACACCTCCCCGCCCCCCATTGTGACGTCACAACGCCCCCATCGTGACGCCCCGCCCCCTTCTGACGCCTCCCCGCCCCCCATTGTGACGTCACAACACCCCCATCGTGACGCCCCGCCCCCTTTTGACGCCTCCCCGCCCCCCATTGTGACGTCACAAAGCCCCACTGTGAAGCCCCGCCCCCTTCTGACGCCTCCCCGCCCCCCATTGTGACGTCACAACGCCCCCATCGTGAAGCCCCGCCCTTCTGACGCCTCCCCGCCCCCCATTGTGACGTCACAACGCCCCCATCGTGACGCCCCGCCCCCTTCTGACGCCTCCCCGCCCCCCATTGTGACGTCACAACGCCCCATCGTGACGCCCCGCCCCCCCCGGTGGCGCCTCCCGCAGGTCGGGGTGATCAGCTGGGGAGTGGAGGACGTTTGCAAGGGGGGGGGGCGGGGCCTCTCCCCCCCCCACGCCCGAGATTTTCACATCAGCCTCGTCGAGGTGCTGCCGTGGCTGCGGGAGGTGCTGAAGGACGAGGAGCTGGGCTTCCTGCCATAGGGATCTGCGGGCCGGGGGGGGTTGGGGTGTGGGGTGGGAGGGGGGGGGCAATAAAGATGGAGACCGCAGCCCCAGAGCTCCTCGATGTGCTGCCTGCCAAAGGGAACCGTAGGGACCCATAGGGACCCATAGGAACTCTTAGGGACCCACAGAGACCCCATAGGGACCCATAGGAACCCATAGGGACCCATAGGGACCCATAGGGAACAGTAGGAACCCATAGAGGGACCCATAGGGACCCATAGGAACTCATAGGGACCCATAGAAACCCATAGGAACCCATAGGGACCCATAGGGACCCATAGAGACCCATAGGGACCCATAGGAACTCATAGGGACCCATAGAGACCAATAGGGACCCATAGAGACCCCATAGGGACCCATAGGAACCCAGAGGAACCCATAGGGACCCATAGAGACCAATAGGGACCCATAGAGACCAATAGGGACCCATAGGGAACAATAGGGACCCATAGAGACCCATAGGGACCCATAGGAACTCATAGGGACCCATAGAGACCAATAGGGACCCATAGAGACCCCATAGGAACCCATAGGAACGCATAGGAATCCATAGGGACCCATGGGGAACAATAGGGACTCATAGAGACCCATAGGAACCCATAGGGATCCATGGAAACCCCATAGGGACCCACAGGAACCCATAGGGACGCATAGGGACCTCATAGAGATCACGTAGAGACCCACAGAATCCAAAAGAGACCCATAGGGACCCATAGGGATCCATTGGGACCCCATAGAGACCCCATAGAGACCCATAGAAACCCCCAGCCTCATAGACACTCCATAGAGACCCCCCCAGCCCCACAGAAACCCCATAGAGACCCCTCTGTCCCACCGCCATCCCAAAAACTCAACGTTTCACCCTCAAACCGACCAAATATGGTTTATTTTGGGGTCGGAACGGGCAATTTTGGTCATTTCGGATGTTATTTGGTGCCAGACGTCCACTGTGACCCCAACCAGACCCCAAAAGTCCAGCACCAAAACCCCCAACCTCAACCACTCCGCCGTTGACCGCCGCCATCGCAAAAAACTCCACATTTCACCCCAAAATTGACCAAAAATGGGATCTTTTTGGGGTCAGAACGGGACTTTTTGATCCCTTCGGACTCCATCATGGTGGTGAACCCAATATTTGATGCCATAAACCCCAACCAGACCCCAACCAGACCCCAAAAGTCCAGCACCAAAACCCCCAACCTCAACCACTCCGCCATTGACCGCCGCCATCGCAAAAAACTCCACATTTCACCCCAAAATTGACCAAAAATGGGATCTTTTTGGGGTCAGAACGGGACTTTTTGATCCCTTCACACTCCATCATGGTGCTGAACCCAATATTTGATGCCATAAACCCCAACCAGACCCCAACCAGACCCCAAAAGTCCAGCACCAAAACCCCCAACCTCAACCACTCCGCCGTTGACCGCCGCCATCGCAAAAAACTCCACATTTCACCCCAAAATTGACCAAAAATGGGATCTTTTGGGGGTCAGAACGGGACTTTTTGATCCCTTCGGACTCCATCATGGTGCTGAACCCAATATTTGATGCCATAAACCCCAACCAGACCCCAACCAGACCCAAAAGTCCAGCACCAAAACCCCAACCTCAACCACTCCGCCGTTGACCGCCGCCATCGCAAAAAACTCCACATTTCACCCCAAAATTGACCAAAAATGGGATCTTTTTGGGGTCAGAACGGGACTTTTTGATCCCTTCGCACTCCATCATGGTGGTGAACCCAATATTTGATGCCATAAACCCCAACCAGACCCCAACCAGACCCCAAAAATCCAGCACCAAAACCCCCAACCTCAACCACTCCGCCGTTGACCGCCGCCATCGCAAAAAACTCCACATTTCACCCCAAAATTGACCCCAAACCTCCATTTTCTCGGCCCCAAAAGCCCCTGATCCCCCTCCCCTACCCCATATGCACCCTCTGATGCCTCCTCAGCGCCGCCCCCCCAGCGAATCCCTTCCCACACGTGGCACAGCAGTGAGCGCTGGGCTGCTGGCCGTCGCCGTGAGCTCGGCGATGTTTGAGGAAGGCTGAGCTGTAACTGAAGCCCTTCCCACACTCGGGACAGTTGTAGGGTCGTGGTGCGACCCTATTGGCGGTTCTGTGGGGTCGCGGGGTTCCCGTATCGCTGTTGGAGGACCTTTTGGTTTTGGGGTTGGTTGGTTGCCGGGGGGTTTCGTGTTGATGGTTGCGTTGGTGGGCGTTGAGGTTGGAGCTGCGGGTGAAAGCTTTGCCGCACTGCTGGCACTGGTGGGGTTTGGGGGGGGGGGGGGGTCGGGGTTATTGGGGTGGGGGGGGGGGTCGGGGCGGAGGCGGGGGGGTGGTGGAGATCCGGGGGTTGGGGGTCGGCGTCGTCGGCGTCGCTGGCGTCGTCTGCGGGGGGGGGGGGAAATGAGGAGATGTTGGGGGGGGGGGGTTATGGGGGGGGGTTTGGGGGGGCATTGGAGGGGATAAGGGGGGGATCGGGGGGATTTGGGGGGGGATTTGGGGGGTTGGAGGGGATTTGGGGGGATATGGGAGGATATGAGGGAGATATGGAGGGGGATCGGGGGGATTTGGGGGGGATCTGGGGGGTTGGAGGGGATTTGGGGGGGGATATGGGGGGTTATGGGGGGGGTTGGAGGTACTGGGAGGGGTATGAGAGGGTATGGGGGGTATTGGAGGGGGATTTGGGGGGGACATGGGGGGCTATGGGGGGGTACTGGGGGGATTTGAGGGGGATTTTGGGGGATCTGGGGGTATTGGAGGGGATCTGGGGTGGACACGTGGGGATATGGGGGGATTTGGGGGGGAGATATGGGGGGATTTGGGGCGGGGGGACCCGGGGGGGGGGGGGGGGGTCCAGCATCATCGGCATCGCTGGTGTCGTCTGTGGGGGGAAAGGAGGAGATTTTGGGGGGTTATGGGGGGGGGGGGGGTTATGAGGGGATAAAAGGGGGTGTTGGGGGGGTTTGGGGTTATTTATGGGGGATCTGGGGGGGACCTGGGGGGGTGGGAGGGGATTTGGGGGGGATATGGGGAGATGAGGGGGGGGACTGGGGGGAATTTGGGGTTATTAAGGGGGATTATCGGGAGACTTGGGGGGATATGGGGGATTTTGGGGGGCTATAGGGGGGTTCTGGGGGGGGATTTTGGGGGGGCTTGAAGGGGCCAAGTGGGGATATGGGGGGATATGGGGGGGTTGGGGAGATTTGGGGTTGAGGGGGAATTTGGGGGGGTTATGGGAGGACATGGGGGGATATGAAGGGTATTGGAGGGGAGATTTGGGGGGGGGTTATTGGGGGGGTTTGGGGGGCGGGGGGACATGGGGGGGTTTAGGAGGGATTTGGGGTGGGGTTGAGGGAGGTCGGGGGGGGGGGTTGGGGGGGGCTGGAGGGGAAATGGGGGAATCTGGAGGGATTTGGGGTCATTTGGGGGGGGTTGCAGAAATTGGGGTCGGGGAGGGCAGGGGGTCCCACCCGCTCCATTGCCCCCCAGTGCCCCCAAATCCCCCCACTGCCCCCCATTGGCCCCTTTGGCCCCATTGTCCCCCAATGTCCCCCAATGTCCCCATTGTCCCCCATTGCCCCCCATTATCCCCCATTATCCCCCATTATCCCCCATTGCCCCCATTCCCATTTCCCCCATTATCCCCCATTGCCCCCATTATCCCCCATTATCCCCCATTGTCCCCCATTGCCCCCATTGTCCCCCATTTCCCCCATTGCCCCCATTATCCCCCATTATCCCCCATTATCCCCCAATGCCCCCATTGCCCCCATTGTCCCCATTGTCCCCCATTGCCCCCATTATCCCCCATTGTCCCCCAATGCCCCCATTGCCCCCATTATCCCCCATTATCCCCCATTGCCCCCCATTATCCCCATTATCCCCCATTGCCCCCATTGTCCCCCATTGTCCCCCAATTGCCCCCTTGCCCCCATTCTCCCCAATGTCCCCATTGTCCCCAATGTCCCCCACTTGCCCCCAATCCCCATTGTCCCCATTGTCCCCCACTGCCCCCATTGTTCCCACTGCCCCCCATTGCCCCCACTGCCCCCATTGTCCCCATTGTCCCCCATTGTCCCCAATTGATCCCCATGCCCCCATTGCCCCCCATTGCCCCCATTGTCCCCCATTGCCCCCCATTGCCCCCATTGCTCCCCATTGCCCCCACTGTCCCCCATTGCCCCCATTGTCCCCCATTGTCCCCCATTGCCCCCCATTGTCCCCAATGACCCCTAATGCCCCCACTGCCCCCCATTGCTCCCACTGCCCCCCAATTCCCCATTGTCCCCCATTGTCCCCCATTGCCCCGTGTCCCATTGCCCCCACTGCCCCCCCAATGTCCCCACTGCCCCCATTGTCCCCAATGTCCCTAATGCCCCCATTGCCCCCACTGCCCCCCATTGCCTCCGCTGCCCCCCAAGTCCCCCGTTGCCCCCCATGTCCCCACTGTCCCCATTGTCCCCCATTGTCCCCAATAACCCTCATTGTCCCCACTGCCCCCCATTGCCTCCGCTGCCCCCAAGTCCCCGTTGCCCCCATGTCCCCACTGTCCCGCTGTCCCCTCACAAGTGGGGGCCACCCTGAGGGTCTCCCACTCTTTGCACTCGCTGGGCTCGGGTCCCCCAGCTCCTCCTCCACCTCCAGCCGTGCGACCACCACGGGTTTGGGGACGGGGAAATCTGGGGGCGGGGGGGGGGAACCTCAGTTTGGGGCCATTTCCCCCAATTCTGGGGTCACTTCCCCTCCATTTAGGGTCACTTCCTCCAATTTTGGGGCCATTTCCCCCCAGTTTGGGGCCATTTCCCATCAGTTTGGCGTCACTTCCCCTGCATTTAGGGCCATTTCCCCCAACTTTGGGGCCATTTCCCCCCAGTTTGGGGCCACTTCCCTGCAAATTAGGGCCACTTCCTCCCAATTTGGGGTCACTTCCCCTCCATTTAGGGTCATTTCCCCCAGTTTTGGGGTCATTTCCTCCAGTTTTGGGGTCATTTCCCCCAACTTTGGGGCCATTTCCCCCAGTTTTGGGGCCACTTCCCTGCAAATTAGGGCCACTTCCTCCCAATTTGGGGTCACTTCCTCTCCATTTAGGGTCATTTCCCCCAGTTTTGGGGTCATTTCCCCAATTTTGGGGCCATTTCCTCCAGTTTTGGAGTCATTTCCCCCAGTTTTGGGGCCATTTCCCCCCAGTTTGGGGCCACTTCCCTGCAAATTAGGGCCACTTCCTCCCAATTTGGGGTCACTTCCCCTCCATTTAGGGTCATTTCCCCAGTTTTGGGGTCATTTCCTCCAGTTTTGGGGTCATTTCCCCCAGTTTTGGGGCCATTTCCTCCAGTTTTGGGGTCATTTCCCCCAGTTTTGGGGCCATTTCCCCCAATTTTAGGGCCACTTCCCTGCAAATTAGGGCCACTTCCTCCCAATTTGGGGTCACTCCCCTCCATTTAGGGTCATTTCCCCAGTTTTGGGGTCATTTCCCCCAGTTTTGGGGCAATTTCCCCAAGTTTGGGGCCACTTCCCTGCAAATTAGGGCCACTTCCTCCCAATTTGGGGTCACTTCCTCTCCATTTAGGGTCATTTCCCCCAGTTTTGGGGTCATTTCCCCCAGTTTTGGGGCCATTTCCCCCAGTTTTGGAGTCATTTCCCCCAGTTTTGGGGCCATTTCCCCCAATTTTGGGGCCACTTCCCTGCAAATTAGGGCCACTTCCTCCCAATTTGGGGTCACTTCCCCTCCATTTTGGGCCATTTCCCCCAGTTTTGGGGCCATTTCCCCCAATTTTGGGGTCATTTCCTCCAGTTTTGGGGTCATTTCCCCAGTTTTGGGGCCATTTCCCCCAGTTTTGGGGTCATTTCCCCCAGTTTTGGGGCCACTTCCTCCCAAATTAGGGCCACTTCCTCCCAATTTGGGGTCACTTCTCCTCCACTTAGGGTCATTTCCCCCAGTTTTGGGGCCATTTCCCCCAGTTTAGGGCCACTTCCCATGGGGACAGAGATGGGGGACACAGAGCACAAAGACGAGGACAACGATGGGGGACATTCGGGGACAATGATGGGGACAATGATGGGGGGCCTTTTTGGGGTCCCGTTTTGGGGGGCATTGGGGACAACGATGGGGACAACGATGGAGACATTGGGGACAATAATGGGGAACCATTTTGGGAGATATTGGGGACAACGATGGGGACGATAATGGGGGAAACATTTGGGGGGACCTTTTTGGGGTCCCATTATGGGGGACGTTGGGGAACAACGATGGGGGAACATTTTGGGGTCCCGTTTTGGGGGACGTTGGGGACAACGATGGGGGACAACGATGAGGACTTTAGGGACGATGATGGGGACAGCGAGGGGGACCTTTTTGGGGTCCCATTATGGGGGACGTTGGGGGACAACGATGGGGACAACGATGGGGGAACATTTTGGGGTCCCGTTATGGGGGACATTGGAGACAACGATGGGGGACAACGATGGGGACAGCGATGGGGGACCTTTTTGGGGTCCCATTTTGGGGGACGTTTGGGGTCCCCCATGGGGTCGGCCCCGCTCACCCATCAGCATCAGCGCCTCGTAGCTCTCCTGCATGGTGCGGCCACACAGCGCCTGCGAGAGATTTTGGGGAGGGGGGTCAGGAGACCCCAATCTGGGGGTCGTTTGGGGACGATTTGGGGCTACGATGTTGGGAGGGGGGATTTGGGGGGGATTTTGGGGGGGTGATTCTTCCCCCCACATTTCCATCTCTCCCCCTCCCCTCAAATCCTGGTACCTGGGGGCTGCTGCCCCACAGCGCTGCTGGCACCGTTCTGGTCCCGGTGTTGTTGGTTCTGGTGTTGGTCCTGGTTCTGGTGTCAGTTCTGGTCCCGGTGTTGTTGGTTCTGGTGTCAGTTCTGGTCCAATTGTTGGTTCTGGTCCCGGTGTTGTTGGTTCTGGTGTTGGTCCTGGTTCTGGTGTCAGTTCTGGTCCCGGTGTCAGCCCTGGTTCTGTTATTGATCCCAGTGTCGATCCAGGTGTTGGTCCCGGTCCCACTGTCAGTTCTGGTCCTGGTTTCGGTTCTGGTGTCGGTTCTGGTCCCGCTGTTGCTCCCAGTGTCGGTTCTGGTCCCGGTGTCAGTCCTGGTTCTGTTACTGATCTCAGTGTCGCTGTCTGTCCCGGTGTTGGTTCCGGTTCTGGTGGCACTGCTGGTCCCAGTGTTGGCGGTCCCAGTCCAGGCGTTGCTCCCAATCCGGGTTTTATCCCAATCTGGATTTTATCCCAATCCGGGTTTTACTCCAGTCCAGGTTTTATCCCAGTCAGCGTTTTATTCCCAATCCGGCTTTTACTCCAGCCCGGGTTTTATCCCACTCGGGGTTTTATTCCCAGTCCGGCTGTTGCTCCCAGTCCAGGTTTTGCTCCCAACCCCGTCCAGGTCTTACCACCAGCCCCATTCCAGGCGTTGCTCCAAGTCCAGGTTTAACTCCAGTCCGGGTTTTATCCCAGTCCGGCTGTTGCTCCCAATTCCAGTGCAGGTGTTACTGTCAGTCCCAATCCAGCTGATGCTCCCAGTCCAGGTTTTATCCCAGCTCCAGTCCAGGTCTTACCGTCAGCCCCAGTCCAGGTTTTTACTCCCAATCCGGGTTTTATTCCCAGTCCAGGTCTTACTGTCAGCCCCAGTCCGCTCGTTGTTCCCAATCCGGGTTTTGCTCCCAACCCAGTCCAGGGCTCACAGTCAGCTCCAGTCCTGGTGTTTCAGTCCCAGTCCGGGTTTTGCTTCCAACTCCAGCCCAAGTCCTCCAGTCAGCCCCAGTCCAAGAGTTTCAGTCCCAGTCCGGGTTTTATTCCCAATCCAGCTGTCTCTCCCAACTCCAGTCCAGGTCTTACCGCCAGCCCCACTCCAGGTGTTGCTCCCAATCCGGGTTTTTGCTCCAGTCCGGGTTTTATTCCCAATCCAGGTCTTACCGTCAGCTCCAGTCCGGGTTTTATTCCCAGCCCAGCTGTTCCTCCCGCTCCAGTCCGGGTGTTGCTGTCAGCCCAGTCCGGTGTTTCGATCCCGTCCCGGTGTTGCTGTCAGTAGGTTCGGTCGCTCCCGGTCCCGGTCCGGCTGTTACCGGTACCGGTTCTGTCGTTTCCAGCCCCGCTCCGGCTGTTGTCAGCCCCGGTTCGGCCGCTCCCGGTCCCGGTCCCGGTTCGGCTGTTGCCGTCAATCGGTTCTGCCGTTCCCGGTTCTGGTCCGGCTGTTACTGGTCCCGGTTCTGCCGTTCCCGGTCTCGGTTTGACCGTTCCAGCCCCGGTTCTGCCGCTCCCGGTCCCGGTTCGGCCGTTCCAGCCCCGGTCCGGCTGTTACTGGTCCCGGTTCTGCCGCCCCGGTCCCGGTCCGGCTGGTCTTGGTCCCGGTTCCGCTGTTTTCGTTCCGGCGGTTCCCGTCGGTTCCGGCGCAGCCCCGCAATGGAGGCGCCGGCGGTGACCCCGGAAGTGCCGCCTTCATCCCCTCCTCGTCCTCCTCCTCTTCCTCCCCCCAGCCTCCCCTCCTCATCCTCATCTTCATCTCCTCCCCTCCCCTTCCTCATCTTCATCTTCATCTCCTCCCCTCCCTCATCCTCATCCTCATCTTCATCTCCTCCCCTCCCTCCTCATCCTCATCTTCATCTCCTCCCCTCCTCATCCTCATCTTCATCTTCATCTCCTCCCCTCCTCATCATCCTCATCTTCATCTCCTCCCTCCCCCTCATCCTCATCTTCATCTTCATCTCCTCCCTCCTCCCCATCCTCATCCTCATCTTCATCTCCTCCCCTCCTCCTATCTTCATCTTCATCTCCTCCCATTATCTCTCATCCCTCCTCCTCATCCTCATCTTCATCTTCATCTTCTCTCCCCTACCCTCCTCATCCTCATCTTCATCTCCTCCCCTCTCATCCTCTCCTCATCCTCATCTTCATCTCCTCACCTCTCTCCTCATCCTCATCCTCATCTTCATCTCCTCCCCTCCCCATCCTCATCTCATCTCTCATCATCCTTCCTCCTCCTCCATCCTCACCCTTCTTCATCTCCTCCCCTCCTCATCCTCATCCTCATCTTCATCTCCTCCCCTCCTCATCCTCATCTTCATCTTCATCTCCTCCCCTCCTCATCCTCGTCTTCATCCCTTCCTCATCCTCCTCTTCCTCCCCCATCCTCCCCCTCCTCATCCTCGTCTTCCTCCCACTCTCCTCTTCCTCCCCTCCCCCTCACCTTCCTCTCCCCCTCCTCATCCTCATCTTCATCCCATCCTCCCCCTTCCCCCCTTCCTCTTCCCGTCCACATTTTCCCAAGGGGAAAAAAGAAGAAAATAAAGAAGAAAGGGGGGGAGAAGGGGGGAAAAGGGGAGGAAAGAGGGAAGGGAAAAAGGAAGGGAAAAGGAAGAAGAAAGGAAGAAAAAAAGAAAAAGAAAACAGAAACAAGGAGAAAAAAAGGAGAAAAAAAAAGGAAGGAGAAAAAGAGGAAAAAAACAGAAGAAAAGCAGGAAAAAAAGAGAAAAAAAAACAGGAAAAAAAGAGAAAAAAACAGGAAAAAGAATGAGGAAAGAAAATAAAAAAGGGGAAAAGGGGGGGAGAGGGAGAATAAAGGAGAAAAAGAGGAAAAAAGGAAAGGAGAAAAATGGAGAAAAAGAGGAAAGGAGAAAAAAGAGAGAAAAAAAGAAAAAAGGAGAAAAAAGAGATAAAAAAGGAGAAAAAAAGGAGAAAAAAAGGAGAAAAAAAAGGAGAAAAGCTTCAAAATGAGAAAAAAAAGGAAAAATGTTAGAAAGGGAAAATGTGGCAAAAACAGCGCAGAAAAAAGAATAAATGAAAGGAAAAGTGGGGAAAGAAATGGGGAAGAAGTGAAGGGAGGGAAAAAAAGAAGAAAAGAGGGGAAAAAGGATAAAAAGGGGGAACAAGGGTAAAAATGAGAAAAAATGGTAAAAACAATAAAAAATGGATATTTTGATTAAAAAAACATTAAATATCGGTTAAAAAAGGCATAAATTCACGTGTTTGTGTGGAAAGACTCGATAATACGCACAGTTACCCCAAACTCCGCGCTCTGCGCCCTTTAAAATCGCCCAAATCGCCCCAAAATGCCCCAAAATCCCTCAGAATTGGGAGCAGGCCGCGCAAGATGGCGGCCTCCAACAAAATGGCGGCGCCCGCGGATCGACTTCCGCTCAGCCCTCGGCGCGCTCTGTGGGCAGCGAGAAAGCGGGGGGGGACCGGGGGACAACGGGGGGCCTTTCCGGTTGGAGGGGGGCGAGCGAGGCTCCGTTTGGGGTCTCGGTGCCCCGGTGGGGTCGAAGCGGGAGGCGGAAAGGCCGTAGAAGCGGCGGTGATAAGGAGGTGGTGTGTGCCGCCATGTTGTACGGAACGGAAGTGAGTGGTGAGAGAGTCACCTTCCGCTTCCGGCGGATGTGGGAGGAGTGGGGGAAGCGGAGGCGCAGTGGCGGAGGTAAACAGAGGGGGGGGGAGGGGGGAAAATGGGGTAAAAAAAGGGAAATTTGGGCAAATTGGGGGGGATTTGGGGGAATTTGGAGAGTTTGGGGGGTTTGGGGGGTTGAAAATGGGAGATTTTAGGGGAAATTTGGGGGGAGGATTGGGGGATGTGGGGATATTTTGGGTGGATTTTGGGGGAAATCTGTGGGATTTTGGTGAAATTTGGGGATTTTGGGGCTTTTTAGGGGAAAATTTGGGGATTTGGGGGGGAATTTGGGGGATTTGGGGGCTTTTGGGGGAGAAAAATTGGGGAATTTGGGGGCATTTTAGGGGGAAATTTGGAGGATTTGGGGGTGAAAATTGGGGAAATTTGGGGGCATTTGGGGGATTTGGGGCCATTTTGGGGAAAAATTTGGGGAATTTGGGGCTTTTTAGGGGGAAAAATTGGGGGGATTTTGGGGCAAATTTGGATCATTTTGGGGATGAAAATTGGGTTTTTGGGGGCAATTTGTGGGATTTGGGTGAAATTGGGGATTTTGGGGCTTTTGGGAGAGAAAATTTTGGGATTTTGGGACATTTGGGGGAAAATTTGGGGATTTGGGGGGGCAAAATGGGGAGTTTTTTGATATTTTTGGGGCATTTGGGGGGAAATTTGGGGATTTTGGTGAAATTTGGGGATTTGGGTTTTTTTTAGGGGAAAAAATTGGGGGCTTTTGGGGGGGAATTTGGGGAAATTTGGGGCTTTTGGGGTCAGTCATTTTGTGGTCGAATTTGGGTCATTTTGGGTTGAATTTGGAGCATTTTGGATAATTTGGGGTCGAATTTGAGACACTTTGGGTCACTTTGGGGGGAATCTGGGAGATTTGGGGTCATTAGGTGTAAAATTTGGGGGATTTGGGGTCATTTTGGGGGTCGAATTTGGGGCATTTTGGGGGAATTTGTGGGATTTGGGGTCATTTTGGGGTATTTTTTGCTCTAATCCCCCTCCCCCCTTTTTTTTTGCAGCCCCCCCCCAGACAAAAATGTTCCCCTCTCCTCCCTCCCCCCCCCCCCCCCCGTGAGATTTTTGGGTCCAATTCTTCGATTTTGGGGCAAAATTTGAGCTGAATTTTTTTTCTTTTTGGGGGGGGGGGGGGGTGGGGGGGGGCAATGGGGGACGTGGAACAAAAGGGGGAGGGGGAAGAACCCAAAACCCCCCCAAAAGGGGAGGGGGAGGAAGAGGAGGAAGAGGAGGAGGAGGAAGAGTTGGACCCCAGAATCCAGGTGAGGGATTTTGGGGTGAATTTGGGGGATTTTGGGGCATTTGGGGGTGAATTTGGGGGATTTTAGGTCACTTTGAGGGGTCTTGGGGTCCATAATGTGGGGTTTTTAACGGGGGGGGGGATTGGGGGTCTTTTTGGGGGGCGTTTTGGGGTCTCTTATTTGGGGTTTTGGGGGCTGCATTTGGGATCCTTTGTTGTACGTTTGGATTGGGGGGGGTGGTGGTGGGGGGGTGGTGGTGGGGGGGGGACACCCCTCTCATTTTTGGGGTCATTTGGGGCCGTTTTGGGGTCTTCAGGAGGAGTTGGAACACCTGAATGAGGCCAACGCCGAAATCAACCGCGTGGAACTGCAGCTGGATGTGAGTGGGGACCCCAAAAAAACCCCACAGCTGGGGGGACCCCAAAATTCCCCCATAGGGACCCCAAAGTTCTGCCATAGGGACCCAAAATCCCACAGCTGGGGGGACCCCAAAATTCCCCCATAGGGACCCCAAAACCCTACAGCTGGGGAGGGGACCCTAAAATTCCCCCACAGGGATCCCAAAATCCCACAACTGGTGAAGACCCCACGATTCCCCCATAGGGACCCAAAAATTTCCCCATAAGGACCCCAAAATCCCACAGCTGGGGAGGAGACACTAAAATTCCACCATAGGGAACCTAAAACCCCACAGTCGGGAAATGTTGACCCCAAATCCTTTCCAGGAGGGAAATGTTGACCCCAAATCCGTTCTAGTTGGAAATGAAGACCCCAAATCCTTTCTAGTTGGGAACAGAGACCCCAAAAATCCTTTAGATGGGAAATGTTGACCCCAAACTCATTCCAAAGACCCCAAATCCTTTCCTATTGGTACCAGAAATCCCAAAACGCCCCTATGGGGTACTGGGACCCCATGAGTTCCTTTTGGGGTCCCCATTGGCCTCCCCATAGTTCCAATTGGGAACAGAGACCCCAAAACCCCCTTAGTTGTGATATGTTGACCCCAAATCCCTTCCAGTAGGGAAATGTTGAACCCAAAAGTTCTCCAGTTAGGAATGAAGACCCCAAACCCACCTCAGTTGGGAAAACTTGACCCCAAATCCCTTCCAGTTTGGAACAAAGACCCCGAATCCCTTCCAGTTGGGAAACGTTGACCCCAAATCCCTTCCAGTTTGGAACAAAGACCCCAAATCCCTTCCAGTTGGGAAACGTTGACCCCAAATCCCTTCCAGTTTGGAACAAAGACCCAAATCCTTCCAGTTGGGAACGTTGACCCCAAATCCCTTCCAGTTGGGAAACGTTGACCCCAAATCCCTTCCAGTTGGGAAACGTGACCCCAAACTCATTCCAATTGAGAATGAAGACCCCAAATCCCTTCCTTTTGGTACCGGGGACCTGAAAACCCCCTTTTGGGGTACTGGGACCCCATTTGTTCCTTTTGGGGTCCCCGTTGGCCACCCCGTAGGACGCCCGCACAGCGTACCGGCGGATCCTATCGGAGTCGGCCCGGAAGCTGAACGCTCAGGGATCGCAGCTGGGCGCCTGCATCGAAAAAGCGCGGCCCTATTACGAGGCACGGCGCCTGGCCAAGGAGGTGAGGGGTTTTGGGGTCATCCTATGGGGTGGGGCGTCCCTCTGGGGTGTCTCTATGGGGTTGGGAGGTGATCCTGTGGGGTAAGGATGATCGTAATTGGTGCGGGTGATCCTGTGGGGTGGGGGCGATCCTATGGGGTTGGGACGATCTTATGGGGTTGGGAGTCAATCCTATGGGGCTGGGGACGATCCTATGGGATTGGGAGATGATCTTATGGGGCTGGGGATGTACCTATGGGGCTTGGGATGACCCTATGGGGTTGGGGACGATCCTATGGGGTGGGGATGTCCCTATGGGATTGGGAGTCAATCCTATGGGGCTGGAAACAATTTTATGGGGTTGAGAGGTGATCCTTTGGCATAGGGATGATTTTATGTGATGTGGACGATCCTATGGGGTTGGGAGACGATCTTATGGGGCTGGGGATGTCCCTATGGGGCTTGGGATGACCCTATGGGGTTGGGGACGATCCTATGGGGTGGGGATGTCCCTATGGGATTGGGAGTCAATCCTATGGGGCTGGAAACAATTTTATGGGGTTGAGAGGTGATCCTTTGGCATAGGGATGATTTTATGTGATGTGGACGATCCTATGGGGTTGGGAGACGATCTTATGGGGTGAGGATGACCCTACGGGGCTGGGGTCGAACCTATGGGTTGGAAGATGACCCAATGGGATGGGGGCAGAATTGTGGGGATGGGAGCCACCCTATGGGGCTGGGGTCGACCCTATGGGGCTGGGGTCGAACCTATGGGGCTGGGGTCGACCCTATGGGGCTGGGGTCGACCCTATGGGGCTGGGGTCGACCCTATGGGGCTGGGGTCGAACCTATGGGGCTGGGGTCGAACCTATGGGGTTGGGGTCGACCTATGGGGCTGGGGTCGAACCTATGGGATTGGAGTCAACCCCATGGGGCTGGGGTCGAACCTGTGGGGCTGGGGTCAACCCTATGGGGCTGGGGTCGAACCTAGGGGGCTGGGGTCGACCCTATGGGGCTGGGGTCGACCCCACAGGCCCAGCAGGAGACGCAGAGGGCTGCTCTGAGGTACGAGCGGGCGGTCAGCATGCACAACGCCGCGAGGGAAATGGTGTTCGTGGCCGAGCAGGGCGTCATGGCCGACCGAAACCGTCTGGACCCAACGTGGCAGGAGATGCTCAACCACGCCACCGCCAAGGTGGGGGGCTGGGGGAATTGGGGGTGGGGGTGGGGGTGGCCGTAGGGGTGAGGTGGTGACCCCGGGGACAAGATGGTGGACGTGGGGATGAGGTGGGCGTGGGGACAAGATGGTGGCCGTGGGGACGAGATGGTGGCCGTGGGGACGAGATGGTGGCTGTGGGGATGAGGTGGCTGTGGGGACAAGATGGTGGCCGTGGGGTTGAGGTGGCTGTGGGAACAAGATGTGGCTGTGGGGACAAGATGGTGGCTGTGGGGATGAGGTGGCTGTGGGGACAAGATGGTGGCCGTGGGGATGAGGTGGCTGTGGGGACAAGATGGTGGCTGTGGGGATGAGGTGGCTGTGGGGACAAGATGGTGGCTGTGGGGATGAGGTGGCTGTGGGGACAAGATGGTGGCCATGGGGATGAGGTGGCTGTGAGGACGTGATGGTGGTCATGAGAACAAGATGGTGGCCATGGGGATGAGGTGGCTGTGGGGACAAGATGGTGGCCGTGGGGATTTTATGGTGGCCATGGTGTTGAGTTGGTGGCCGTGGGGACAAGATGGTGGTTGTGGGGATGAGGTGGCCGTGGGGACAAGATGGTGGCCGTGGGGACAAGATGGTGGCTGTGGGGATGAGGTGGCTGTGGGGACAAGATGGTGGCCGTGGGGTTGAGGTGGCTGTGGGAACAAGATGGTGGCTGTGGGGACAAGATGGTGGCTGTGGGGATGAGGTGGCTGTGGGGACAAGATGGTGGCCGTGGGGATGAGGTGGCTGTGGGGACAAGATGGTGGCTGTGGGGATGAGGTGGCTGTGGGGACAAGATGGTGGCTGTGGGGATGAGGTGGCTGTGGGGACAAGATGGTGGCCATGGGGATGAGGTGGCTGTGAGGACGTGATGGTGGTCATGAGAACAAGATGGTGGCCATGGGGATGAGGTGGCTGTGGGGACAAGATGGTGGCCGTGGGGATTTTATGGTGGCCATGGTGTTGAGTTGGTGGCCGTGGGGACAAGATGGTGGTTGTGGGGATGAGGTGGCCGTGGGGACAAGATGGTGGCCGTGGGGATTTTATGGTGGCCATGGGGACAAGATGGTGGCCATGGGGACAAGATGGTGGCCGTGGGGATTTTATGGTGGCCATGGGGACAAGATGGTGGCCGTGGGGATTTTATGGTGGCCATGGGGGCAAGATGGTGGCCATGGGGATGAGGTGGCCATGGGGTTGAGGTGGCCATGGGGACAAGATGGTGGCCGTGGAGATTTTATGGTGGCCATGGGGACAAGATGGTGGCCATGGGGTTGAGGTGGCCATGGGGACAAGATGGTGGCCGTGGGGATTTTATGGTGGCCATGGGGACAAGATGGTGGCCGTGGGGATTTTATGGTGGCCATGGGGGCAAGATGGTGGCCATGGGGATGAGGTGGCCATGGGGTTGAGGTGGCCATGGGGACAAGATGGTGGCCGTGGGGATTTTATGGTGGCCACGGGGACAAGATGGTGGCCGTGGGGATTTTATGGTGGCCACGGGGACAAGATGGTGGCCGTGGAGATTTTATGGTGGCCATGGGGACAAGATGGTGGCCGTGGGGATTTTATGGTGGCCATGGGGACAAGATGGTGGCCGTGGGGATTTTATGGTGGCCATGGTGTTGAATTGGTGGCCGTGGGGATGAGGTGGCCATGGGGACAGGATGGTGGCCGTGGAGATTTTATGGTGGCCATGGGGACAAGATGGTGGCCATGGGGTTGAGGTGGCCATGGGGACAAGATGGTGGCCGTGGGGATTTTATGGTGGCCATGGGGACAAGATGGTGGCCGTGGGGATTTTATGGTGGCCATGGGGGCAAGATGGTAGCCATGGGGATGAGGTGGCCATGGGGACAAGATGGTGGCCGTGGGGATTTTATGGTGGCCACGGGGACAAGATGGTGGCCATGGGGTTGAGGTGGCCATGGGGACAAGATGGTGGCCGTGGGGATTTTATGGTGGCCACGGGGACAAGATGGTGGCCGTGGAGATTTTATGGTGGCCATGGGGACAAGATGGTGGCCGTGGGGATTTTATGGTGGCCATGGGGACAAGATGGTGGCCGTGGGGATTTTATGGTGGCCATGGGGACAAGATGGTGGCCGTGGGGATTTTATGGTGGCCATGGGGACAAGATGGTGGCCATGGGGACAAGATGGTGGCCGTGGGGTTGAGGTGGCCATGGGGACAAGATGGTGGCCGTGGGGTTGAGGTGGCCATGGGGACAAGATGGTGGCCGTGGGGATGAGGTGGCCATGGGGACAAGATGGTGGCCGTGGTGTTGAGTTGGTGGCCGTGGGGACGTCACGAACGGCCCGGAGGTTGAAGTGGTGGCCGCGGGGATGCGATGGCGGCCGTGAGGCTGACCTGGTGGCCTCGAGGACCTCGGGGTGGCCTTGTCGCCCCCGTGGCCACCAAAGTCGACCCGTTGGCCACCAGGTGAACGAGGCGGAGGAGGAGCGGCTGCGCAGCGAACGCGAGCATCACCGCGTCACCAGGCTGTGCCAGCAGGCGGAGGCCAAAGTGCAGGGCCTGCAAAAAGCCCTCAAGCGGGTCATCGTCAAAAGCAAACCCTACTTCGAGCTCAAGGCGCAGTTCAACCAGATCCTCGAGGTGGGACGGGGGGGTTGGGGGAAAATCCGGGTGGTTTGGGGTAATTTTGCGGGGTTTCGGTGCTCTTTTGGGGCTGGGATTCGTGGATTTGGTTTTTGGGAAAATCCAGGTGGTTTGGGGTAATTTTGGGGGGTTTCGGTGCTCTTTTGGGGCTGGGATTCATGGATTTGGTGTTTGGGGAAAATTCGGGTGGTTTGGGGTAATTTTGGGGGGTTTTGGGCTAGGATTCGTGGATTTGGTTTTTGGGGAAAATTCAGGTGGTTTTAGGGTAATTTTGGGGGTTTCGGTGCTCTTTTGGGGCTGGGATTCGTGGATTTGGTTTTGGGGGGAAAATCTGGGTGGTTTTAGGGTAATTTTGGGGGGTTTTGGGGCTAGGATTCGTGGATTTGGTTTTTGGGGGAAAATCCGGGTGGTTTGGGGTAATTTTGCGGGGTTTCGGTGCTCTTTTGGGGCTGGGATTCATGGATTTGGTGTTTGGGGAAAATTCGGGTGGTTTGGGGTAATTTTGGGGGGTTTTGGGGCTAGGATTCGTAGATTTGGTTTTTGGGGAAAATTCAGGTGGTTTTAGGGTAATTTTGGGGGGTTTCGGTGCTCTTTTGGGGCTGGGATTCGTGGATTTGGTTTTTGGGGGAAAATCTGGGTGGTTTTAGGGTAATTTTGGGGGGTTTTGCGGCTAGGATTCGTGGATTTGGTTTTTGGGGAAAATCCGGGTGGTTTGGGGTAATTTTGCGGGGTTTTGGGGCTGGGATTCGTGGATTTGGTTTTTGGGGGGAATTTGGATGGTTTGGGGTCATTCTGGCCAACCCCGACGTCACAACATCCCAAACGTCCCCATTTCCAACCCCATCCCATAGGATGGGACCAACCCAACCCAACTTTTCCCAACCCCAATGAAGGAACGTCCCCAGTTTTGTTTTTTTTAACCCCATCCCACAGGTTGGGACCAACCCAACCCAAATTCCACCGACCCCAACCACGGGAATCCCCAATTTCTCCTTTTTTTGATCCCATCCCAACGTGTTGTGACCAACCCAACCCAAATTCCACCAACCCCAACCACGGGAATCCCCAATTCCCCTTTTTTTGACCCCATCCCAATGTGTTGGGACCAACCCAACCCAATAATCCCACCAACCCCAACCACGAGAATCCCCAATTTCTCCTTTTTTTGACCCCGTCCCACAGGTTGGGACCAACCCAACCCAACATTGGCCAAACCCCAATGACGGAATATCCCCAACTTTGTGCTTTTTGATCCCATCCCAATGTGTTGGGACCAACCCAACCCAAATTCCACCAACCCCAACCACGGGAATCCCCAATTTCCCCTTTTCTGACCCCATCCCACAGGTTGGGACCAACCCAACCCAAATTCCACCAACCCCAACCACGGGAATCCCCAATTTCACCTTTTTTTGATCCCATCCCAACGTGTTGGGATCAACCCAACCCAAATTCCACCAACCCCAACCACGGGAATCCCCAATTTCTCCTTTTTTTGACCCCATCCCACAGGTTGGGACCAACCCAACCCAACATTGGCCAAACCCCAATGACGGAACATCCCCAACTTTGTGCTTTTTGACCCCATCCCAATGTGTTGGGACCAACCTAACCCAAATTCCACCGACCCCAACCACGGGAATCCCCAATTTCCCTTTTTTTGACCCCATCCCAACGTGTTGGGACCAACCCAACCCAAATTCCACCGACCCCAACCACGGGAATCCCCAATTTCTCCTTTTTTTGACCCCATCCCACAGGTTGGGACCAACCCAACCCAACATTGGCCAAACCCCAAGACGGAACATCCCCAACTTTCTGCTTTTTGACCCCATCCCAATGTGTTGGGACCAACCCAACCCAAATTCCACCAACCCCAACCACGGGAATCCCCAATTTCCCCTTTTTTTGACCCCATCCCAACGTGTTGGGACCAACCCAACCCAAATTCCACCAACCCCAACCACGGGAATCCCCAATTTCCCCTTTTCTGACCCCATCCCACAGGTTGGGACCAACCCAACCCAAATTCCACCAACCCCAACCACGGGAATCCCCAATTTCCCCTTTTTTTGACCCCATCCCAACGTGTTGGGACCAACCCAACCCAAATTCCACCAACCCCAACCTCAGGACGCCCCCAATTCCACCATTTTTAACCCCACCCCTCGAGGCGCAACCGACCCGACCTCACCCAGCCCCCCTCCGCCTCTGACCTCCCACCATCCCGTCCCCCCCAAGGAGCACAAATCCAAGGTGACGGCCCTGGAGCACCAGGTGGCCCAAGCCAAGACCCGTTACTCCGTGGCCCTCCGTAACCTGGAGCAGATCAGTGAGCAGATCCACGCCCGCCGCCTCCACCGCCTCGTCCTCCGCCGCGCTTCGCCGGTGGGCGCCGAATCCGGGCACCGAGGTGCCGAAGGACCCCCTCCCGATTCCGTCTCTGTTCTGAGCCTTCAAACCATCGCCTCCGACCTCCAAAAATTCGATTCCGTCGAACATTTGCTCGGCCTTTCGGATGCCAGCAGCCTCCAAGGCGAGGAGATGGAAGAGACGACGGCGAGGCGCAGTGGGAACGGACGATTCCGGCATCACCGAAGCGTCAGCCTTTAATCGCCGCTCTTCCTTTTCTTCCGTCTGAGTGGGACGGAAGGACGGACGGACGGACGGACGGACGCGCGGCCCTCGGTGCTCCCAGTGAGGGAGAAGGGTGGGCGGCGTCGGCCCGGCTTTGGTTTGCCGGAGAAGAGCGTTGGTTGGGTTGAGGTTGGGTTGGCCAAGGTTCTACCGGAGGTGCTGGCTCTCGAGCGACCAAAACGGGGTGAAAAAACCCAAAATCGGGGGCTCTGGGGGGGGTGGTTTTTTTCCCGAAGCGTCACAACTTGTGGGTCTCCCCGCGTCTCGTTGGTCAAAATGGGGCAAAAAACCCCAAAATCGGGCTCTCCCGAGATGTGCTTTTCCCCGAAACGCCACCGGGTTGGGTCTCCCGTCTTCTCGTTGGCCAAAATGGGGTGAAAAACCCCAAAATCGGGCGCTTTTGAGGCGGATTTTCCTCCAATCCCCACCCGTTGGATCTCACAACGCTACTGGATGGGTCTGCCATCGTCTCGTTGACCAAAATGGGGAAAAAAACCCAAAATTGGGCATTTTGAGGTGTGTTTTCTCCCCACCCCCCCCCAGTTGGGCCTCCTATCTTCTCGTTGACCAAAATGGGTTGGAAAACCCCAAAATTGGGCACTTTTGAGGTGTATTTTCCCCCGAAAACCACTGGTTGGGTCTCCCTTCTTCCCGTTGGCCAAAATGGGACAAAAAGCCCCAAATTGGGCATTTTTGAGGTGTGTCTTCCCCCCAAACCCCCCAGTTGGGGGCGGCCATGAGAACCTCCTGGGTTCGAGCAGCCCCACTCAGCTCCATTTTTGGGGTGGGGGTCTCAATTCTCCTCCCCCCACCCCAAATATTTCCCCTATATCCCCCCCACCCCAAAACCGAGAAGATTTTGGGGTATTTTGGGACCATTTCGAGGTTTTTGTGCCCCGGAATGAAGTGAGGATAAGAAATAAAAATTAATATTATGAATTCCTGATTCCTCCGTGCCCCAAATTTGCCTTTTTTTAACCCACTTCTGAGACTGAAAAGTGTTATTTTTCTTGGATCAACAATTCCCAAGACCACAATTTTTCACTTTAAAATCACCCCAAATCCCACAAAAAACCCAAATCCACCGTTTTCCTGCCCCAAAACCACCATTTTTCACCTTAATATCACCCAAATCCCCCAAACCCAGTAATTTTACTGCTCCAAAAGCCCCGTTTTTCACCTCAAAATCCCTCAAATTCCCCAAACCTCCAATTATCCTGCCCCCAAACCCCCATTTTTTGCCCCAAAATCACCCAAATCCCCACAAAAACCCCAAACCCTCCAATTTTAATTCCCCAAAACCCCCATTTTTCACCCCAAAAACCGGCACTCCCCACTCTAGGCTCTATTTATTACTACAGAACACAGCGACGGATAACAGCGAACGCACGGACCCAAAAATGGCCTTTTTTCCCCCAAAACGGACCCCAAATCTCCAGCACTCTTCGCATTTCTTTGTCCATTTTCACACTTTTTCACCCCAATTTTTTGCCACTTCCGTCCCATTTTCGCTCCTCATTTTCTACCGTTGACTCTTCCCCATTTTTACCTTTTTTTTTTTTACCATTTTTTTACCCTTTTTTTTCACTTCAAAATCCCCAAATTCGCCCTTTTTTCACCGAATTTGGGATTAAAAAAACCCACATTTCCCATATATCCACTTTTGGGGTAAAAACCCCAAATCCTTCCAAATTTCCCCCATTATCAGCCCCCCCTCCCCCCCCCAAAAAAAATCAGCACCGTTCGCCCGAAGGAGGAGCGAAAATTAACACCAAAATGGCAGGAAAAAAAGGGGGAAAATGGGGGAAAAAAAACCCCAAAACAAACCTCACAGTCCATATAGGAAAAGGGAATTGTGGGATGGGAGCAAAAATTGGTCAAATCGGGTGGTTTGACCCCAAAAAGATGATGAGGTGGTGATGGGGACCTTCGTCCAATGGAGGTGGAGGAGGAATGGATCCCAACGGGGTTTTGGGATCCCAGTGGGGTTTGGGGGATCCCAATGGGGTTGGGATGGATCCCAACGGGGTTTTGGGATCCCAATGGGATGGGGGGGAGCCCAATGGGGTTTTGGGATCCCAATGAGGTTGGGATGGATCCGAATGGGGTTTGGGGGATCCCAATGAGGTTGGGGTGGATCCCAATGGGGTTTGGGGGATCCCAATGGGGTGAGGATGGATCCCAATGGGATTTGGGGGATCCCAATTGGGTTTTTAGGGATCCCAATGGGATTGGGGGGATCCCAGTGGGATGGGGGGGAGCCCAATGGGGTTGGGGATGGATCCCAATGGGGTTCTGAGGGATCCCAATGGGGTTTTCGGGGATCCCAGTGGGATTTGGGGGATCCCAATGGGGTTTTCAGGGATCCCAATGGGATCTGGGGGATCCCAATAGGGTTGGAATGAATCCCAATGGGGTTTTCAGGGATCCCAATGGGATTTGGGGCATCCCAATGGGGTTGGGATGGATCCCAATGGGGTTGGAGGGATCCCAATAGGGTCGGGATGGATCCCAGTGGGGTTAGAGCAACCCCAAATTGACGGAGATGTGTTGGTATGGCTCCCAATGGGATTGGAGAGATCCCAATGGGGTCTTGGGGGATCCCAAAAGGGTTGAGGGGATCCCAAAAGGGATGGGGGGATCCCAGTGGGATTGGAGGGATCCCCATGGGATTGGAGCGATCCTAAATGGACGGAGAGGTGTTGGGATGGATCCCAATGGGGTTGGGGGGATCTCAATGGAGATGGAGGTGTAGGGCTGGACCCCAGTGGGACCGCAGCGATCCCAAATGGACGTGGAAGTTTTAAGATGGATCCCAATGGGACCGGAGTGGGACTGGAAATGGGACTGGATGGATCCCAATGGATGGATGACCCCAAACAGACCCAGCAATGGGAACTGATGGATCCCAATGGATGGGTGTTCCCATATGGACCTGGAAATGGGAACTGACGGATCCCAGTGGGTCACTGTCCCCAAACAGACCCAGCAGTGGGAACTGACGGATCCCAGTGGGTCACTGTCCCCAAACAGACCCAGCAGTGGGAACTGACGGATCCCAGTGGGTCACTGTCCCCAAACAGACCCCAAAATGGGAACTGACGGATCCCAGTGGGTCACTGTCCCCAAACAGACCCAGCAATGGGAACTGACGGATCCCAGTGGGTCACTGTCCCCAAACAGACCCAGCAGTGGGAACTGACGGATCCCAGTGGGTCACTGTCCCCAAACAGACCCAGCAATGGGAACTGACGGATCCCAGTGGGTCACTGTCCCCAAACAGACCCAGCAATGGGAACTGACGGATCCCAGTGGGTCACTGTCCCCAAACAGACCCAGCAATGGGAACTGACGGATCCCAGTGGGTCACTGTCCCCAAACAGACCCGAAATGGGAACTGATGGATCCCAGTGGGTCACTGTCCCCAAACAGACCCAGCAATAGGAACTGACAGATCCCAGTGGGTCACTGTCCCCAAACAGACCCAGCAATGGGAACTGACGGATCCCAGTGGGTCACTGTCCCCAAACAGACCCAGCAATGGGAACTGACGGATCCCAGTGGGTCACTGTCCCCAAACAGACCCAGCAATGGGAACTGACGGATCCCAGTGGGTCACTGTCCCCAAACAGACCCAGCAATGGGAACTGACGGATCCCAGTGGGTCACTGTCCCCAAACAGACCCAGCAATGGGAACTGACGGATCCCAGCAGGTCACTGTCCCCAAACAGACCCAGCAATGGGAACTGACGGATCCCAGTGGGTCACTGTCCCCAAACAGACCCAGCAATGGGAACTGACGGATCCCACCCGCCCCCGTTCCCCCAGCACAGTGACCTGCAGCTCCCCGTGCCGCGCTCACTCGGCCAGGGACGGCGCCGGAGCTCCGGGTGCTGCAGCAGCAGGCGGTGGGAACCCAGGGGGCACAAAGGCTCGGGCGGGGAAGGAGAGAGCCCAGGGCAGCTCCAGGGGGGACAGCGGCAGGGGGGGTCCGGGGGAGGGGAAGGGCGGGGGTCCGACGTCGGCCCGGAGCTCGGCGGGGGGCGGCGCGGGGGTCTTTTCCCCGGCGTGGGTGCGCCGGTGCCGGTTGAGGTGGGAGCTGCGGCTGAAGCACTTGCCGCAGGCCGGGCAGGCGTAGGGCTTCTCTCCGGTGTGCACGCGGCGATGGATGGTGAGCTCCGAGCGCTGGATGAAGCTCTTGCCGCACTCGGGGCAGCCGTAGGGCTTCTCTCCCAGGTGGATCCGTTGGTGTTTGATGAGGTTGGAGGAGACGCTGAAGCACTTCCCGCAGACGTTACAAGAATAGGGCTTCTCCCCGGTGTGCATCCGTCGGTGTTTGGTCAGGTCTGACTTTTGGATGAAGCCCTTCCCGCAGTCGGGGCATTTGTAGGGTTTTTCACCCAGGTGGGTGCGCTGGTGTTTGATGAGGTTGGATCGGACCCCGAAACTCTTCCCGCAATCCCCGCACTTGTAGGGCTTCTCCCCCGTGTGCATCCGCCGGTGCTTCACCAGCGCCGAGTTCTGCCCGAATCCCTTCCCGCACTCGGGCACACGTAGGGTTTCTCTCCGGTTTGGGTCCCTTGATGCTTCACGCTCTCAGCTCTGCTCGCCACGCTCTTCCCGCACTCGCTGCACTTCCCTCCGTCCGATTTCCACCTCCTCCCTTTTTCCTTACCGCAACCTTCGGCGTGGATCCGACGGTGCCTCTCCAAATGGGAGCTCTGCGAGAAGCTCTTCCCGCAGTCCCCGCATTTATAGGGTTTATCGCCGGCGTGGATCCGCCGGTGTCGGTCCAGATGGGAACTCCAAGCAAAGCTCTTCCCGCAGTCCCCGCACTGGTAAGGTTTGCCGGCTCCGTGCCCGCGTTGGTGCTGTGCCAACGCCGCGCTCAACCCGAATCCCTTCCCGCACTCCACGCACTTGTAGGGTTTCTCAGCCACGGCGCCGCGACGGCGTTGTTTGCTCGGCGTCCCTGCTGCCAAACTTTTGCCAAAGGTTTTCCCACAGCATTCGCCGCACTGCGCCGAATCGGAGCCGTGAGTTCGCCGGTGCCGGTCCAGATGTGAGCTCCAACTAAAGCTTTTGCCGCATTCGGGACAGGCGTAAGGTTTTTCTCCGGTGTGGATACGCCGATGCCTTTCCAGGTGGGAATTCCAATTGAAACCTTTCCCGCAATCCCCGCACTTGTAAGGTTTCTCTTCCAGGTGTTGTTTTTGGTGTTTGACCAAACCGGAGCTCGCCGGGAAGGTTTTGCCACAAACCCCACATTGGCACGGGGTCGGAGACGTCGCGGTGCCGCCGTGGACCCGCTGGTGTTGGATGAAAGCTGAACCCACGCTGAAGGTTTTCCCACATTCGGGGCACTTGTAGGGTTTCTCACCGTTGTGCCTCCGCTGATGGGTGATGAGCGTCGAGCTCAGCCGAAAGCATTTCCCACATTCGGGGCACTTATAGGGTTTCTCAGCCCCTCGCCGACGTTTGGGGAAAGCAGAACCAAACGCCAAAGCTTTGCCGCAATCGTGGCACCTCCCGTGACCCAAAAGGTTCTTTTGGGGGAATTTCTTGAAGCCACGATGCCCT
The DNA here is from genome assembly GCF_905368555.1 of Meleagris gallopavo. NCBI lineage: Eukaryota > Metazoa > Chordata > Aves > Galliformes > Phasianidae > Meleagris > Meleagris gallopavo. The sequence continues at coordinate 368,167 of NC_139421.1, read as the reverse complement.
GCTTTGCCACCCCCTCCCCTTTTGCCAACGCGGGGTGGATCTTCGGCTTTAGGCGGTTCTCCCGGTGCCGGCGTCGGCCCTTCGGCTGTGGCTGGGTTGGGGGATTTGGTTTTGGGTGCCGGGGTGGTTTGGGGGTCACCGGATTCGGGATGAGGGGGTGGTGGTGGTGGTGGTGGTGGTGGTTCGTCTTCCTCTTCGTCCTCTTCCTCTTCCTCTTCTGGGTCGCTCTGCAGCGTCGGGTCTGCGGGGGGGGCGGGCGGTTCTGGGAGCAAAGGGAGATGGGGGGCATAAAGAGACCCCGGGTGGGTTGGTTACGTTGGGTTGGGTTGGTTAAGATGGGTTGGGATGGGTTGGTTACGTTGGGTTGGTTGAGATGGGTTGGGATGGGTTGGTTACGTTGGGTTGGGTTGGTTGAGATGGGTTGGGATGGGTTGGTTACGTTGGGTTGGGTTGGTTGAGATGGGTTGGGATGGGTTGGTTACGTTGGGTTGGGTTGGTTGAGATGGGTTGGGATGGGTTGGTTACGTTGGGTTGGGTTGGTTGAGATGGGTTGGGATGGGTTGGTTACGTTGGGTTGGGTTGGTTGAGATGGGTTGGGATGGCTTGGTTACGTTGGGTTGGGATGGGTTGGGATGGTTGGGAAGAATTGGGATGGGTTGGTTAAGTTGGGTTGGGATGGGTTGGTTATGTTGGGTTGGGTTGGTTATGTTGGGTTGGGATGGAATGGTTGGAGGGAATGGGTTGGGTTGGGTTGGGTTGGGATGGGTTGGTTAAGATGGATTGGGATGGGTTGGTTAAGATGGGTTGGGATGGGTTGGGGTAGTTGGATGGGTTGAGTTGGGAAGAATTGGGATGGGTTGGTTAAGTTGGGTTGGGATGGGTTGGTTATGTTGGGTTGGGTTGGTTATGATGGGTTGGGATGGGTTGGTTAAGATGGGCTGGGATGGGTTGGTTATGTTGGGTTGGGATGGGTTGGGATGGTTGGGAAGAATTGGGATGGGTTGATTACATTGGGTTGTGATGGGTTGGTTATGTTGGTTGGGATGGAATGGTTGGGAGGGAATGGGTTGGGTTGGGTTGGTTATGATGGGTTGGGATGGGTTGGTTAAGATGGGTTGGGATGGGTTGGGGTGGTTGGGATGGGTTGGGTTGGGAAGAATTGGGATGGGTTGGTTAAAATGGGTTGGGATGGGTTGGTTACGTTGGTTGGGTTGGTTATGTTGGGTTGGGATGGGTTGGTTATGTTGGTTGGGTTGGTTATGTTGGGTTGGGTTGGTTATGATGGGTTGGGTTGGTTATGATGGGTTGGGATGGGTTGGGGTAGTTGGGATGGGTTGAGTTGGAAGAATTGGGATGGGTTGGTTAAGTTGGGTTGGGATGGGTTGGTTATGATGGGTTGGGATGGGTTGGTTATGTTGGGTTGGGATTCTTCTTCTTCTAACCCCCCCAAAGCCCCCAAATTCCCACTTTTTACCCCCAAATCCCCATTTTTAACCCCAAAATCCCCATTTTCTACCCCCAAAACCCCCAAATCCCCACTCACCACCCCCCATCCTGCGGCGTCGATGCGACTCAGCGAAGGTCCCCCAAAACCCCCAATTTTCACCCCAAAATCCCATTTTTAACTCCCCCAGAACCCCAAATACCCACTTTTAACCCCCAAATCCCCATTTTTTAACCCCAAAATCCCCATTTTTCACCCCAAAATCCCCACTCATTGACACCCATCCTGCGGCGTTGATGCGACTCAGCGAAGGCCTCCCCATAAATTCCCCAAATCCCCAATTTTCACCCCAAAATCCCTCCCAAAAAAACCCAAATCCTCTCTTTTGACCCCAAATCCCCAGTTTTTATCCCCAAATCCCCATTTTTCACCCCAAAATCCCCACTCACCACCCCCCATCCTGCGGTGTCGATGCGACTCAACGAAGGTCCCCCAAAAACCCTAATTTTCACCCCAAAATCCCCCCCCAAAACCCCAAATCCCCAGTTTTTATCCCCAACAGCCCCAAATCCCCATTTTTCACCCCAAAATCCCCACTCACCCCCCCCCATCCCGCGGCGTCGATGCGACTCGGCGAAGGCGGTGATTCGGGGCCAACTGATGGCGATTTCCTCCGCTGCGGGAAGCACCAAAATCCCCTGATTTTACCCCAAAAAGAGCCCACAAAAAAGAGCGGATTTTGTTCGACCCCAAACTGGTGGTTTTTTGGAGTGAATTTGGGGCAAAAACGGTCAATTTTAGGGAGAAATTAGGGGCAAAAATCTCAATTTTGGGAGGCCAAATTTTGGGTCAAAACCTCGAATTTTGGGGCTCAACTTTGGGTCAAAAAGCTCCGATTTTGGAGCTCGATTTTAGGGAGAAATTTGGGTCAAAACTCCACAGATTTGGTTAATTTGGGGGCCAAAATCTCAATTTTGGAGTCAGAATTCCAATTAAATTTGGGTCAGAATCCCAATTATTTGGATAAATTTGGGTCAAAAATCTCAATTTTTAGGGCCAAGTTTGGGTCAAAATCTGCAATTTTGGTCAAAACCTCCAATTTTTGGCCCCAACTTTGGGTCAAAACCCTTCAATTTTGGGGCCAAATTTTGGGTCAAAAATTCTCAATTCTGGGTCAAAACCTCCATTTTTTGGTGCCCCAATTTTGGGTCAAAAAAGCTCAATTTTGTGACAAAACCATCAATTCTTGGGCTCAACTTTGGGTCAAAATCCCTCAATTTTAGGGCCAAATTTTGGGTCAAAACCTCCAATTTTGGGTCAAAACCTTCAATTTTAGGAATAGATTTGATTCAAAAATCTCAATTTTTTGGCTCAACTTTGGGTCAAAATCCCTCAATTTTAGGGCCAAGTTTTGGGTCAAAACCTCCAATTTTGGGTCCAATTTCGGGTCAAAACCTCCAATTTTTGGCCCGAACTTTGAGTCAAAACCCTTCAATTTCAGGGCCCAATTTTGGGTCAAAACCCCTCAATTTTTGCGTCTCCCCCCCCCCAAACTTCCTATTTTTCACCCCCTTCCCTTCGGCCCATTTTTTGGGGTGAAAAACGGCCATTTTGGGTCCCCCCCCCCCCCAAAGCCCCCTCACCCAGTGAGATGACGTTCTCGTAGCTCTCCTGCATGGCGGCCTTTGGGAGGGGGGGGGGGCGAATATTATGGGATGTGCAGCTGTAAGGGAAACGGGGGGGGGGGTCCCAATTAATTGAGGTAATTAATTAACGGGGGAGGGTCCTAATGATAGGGACCTCAATTAATTGGGGTCGTTAATTAATGGGGGGGGGGGAGAAATGTATGAAGGGGAAAATAGGGGGGGGAATTGGGCTCCTAAATTAATTGAGGGGCTCTTAATGATGGGGGGGGTTCTAATTAATGGGGATTCTAAATTAATTGGGGGGGGATCCTAATGATGGGGCAGGGGGTTCCAAATTAATTGGGATCATTCAGTAATGGGGAGGAGTCCTAATGATGGGGGGGGGGAATAGGGGGGTGAGAGGGGCCAATTAATGGGGATCATTAATTAATGGGGTGGGGGGTCCTATTGATGAGGGAGGGTCCCAAATTAATGGGGGGGGGGGGGAGGGAGGAAGTATTATGGGATGGGGTGGGGGGTTTGGGGTATTATGGGATGGCCGGGGGGGGTCTATGGGGGCTGGGGGTCCACGGGGTGGGGGGCGCGGGGGGGGAGGAGTATTATGGGATGGGGGCACGGGGGGGTGGGTCTATGGGTAGGGGGTCCGGAGGGTTGGGGTATTATGGGATGGCCGAGGGGGGTCTACAGGGGGAAGGAGGGTCCGTAGGGTGGGAGAGGGGGGAGAAGGGGTATTATGGGATGGGGTCCTTGGGGGGGGGGGTGGTTCCGGAGGGCTTGGTGTATTATGGGATGGCGGGGGGGTGTCTACGGGGGAGAGGGGGGTCCATAGGGTGGGGGGGGGATGGGGAGCGGTATTATGGGATGGGGGTGTGGGGGGGTCCGGTGGGTTTTGGGTGGGGGTACCTGCGGTGCGCGCGGCTCCGGGAGAGGAGGGGGGGGCACAGGAAGGGGCCGGGCCCGGGGGGGGGGGGGCGGAGCTTTGGGTTGGTGAAGGGGGGGGGGCGGAAATACAACGGGAATCGGGAAAAGGGTCGGGAGGTAATGGGGGGAAATGGGGGTGGGAATAAGGATGGGGGCAATGGGAATGGGGGGGGGTGGGATGGATTGGGGGGGAGCTGGGAATGTGGGCTGGAATTGGGGGGGGCTGGGAATGGAATGGGGAGATGGGAATGGGGGGGGCTGGGAATGGAATGGGGGAGCTGGGAGAATGGAATGGGAACGGAGTGGGGGACTGGGAATGGGGGGGATGGGAAAGGGACTGGGAATGGGAATGGTGGGGGGGGACTGGGAATGGGACTGGGAATGGGACGGAAATGTGAGTGGGAATGGAGGTGGAGACTGGGAGGGGGACTGGGAATGGTGGGGGGGGCTGGGAATGGGGTTGGCTGGGAATAGGATTGGGAATGGGGGGGACTGGGAATGGGGAGTGGGAATGGGGGGACTGGGAATGGGACTGGACTGGGAATGATGGGAGGGAACTGGGAATGGAGACTGGGAATGGGGGGTGGTCTGGGAAATGGGAACAGGAGGACTGGGAATGGGGGGGACTGGGAATGGAATGGAGGGACTGGGAATGGGGAGTGGTAATGGGATTGGGAATGGTGGTGGGGACTGGGAGGGGGGACTGGGAATGGAGGGACTGGGAGTGGGAAGGGGGGGGCTGAGAATGGGACTGGGATGGTGCTGGGATTGGAGTGGGGGGGACTGGGATGGGTTTGGGAGTGGTGAATAGGATTGAAAATGAGATGGGAATAGGATGGAAGTGGGAATGGGATGGACTGGGAATGGGGGATGGGATGGGAAGGGGTATAGAATGGGAATGGGATGGACTGGGAATGGG